>NC_090384.1:46067382-46072467 GCF_036365525.1 Heterodontus francisci | reverse complement strand
TGGTGAGAGCAGAGAGGGTGGGTGAGAGCAGAGAGGGTGGGTGAGAGCAGAGAGGGTGGGTGAGAGCAGAGAGGGTGGGTGAGAGCAGAGAGGGTGGGTGAGAGCAGAGAGGGTGGGTGAGAGCAGAGAGGGTGGGTGAGAGAGAGAGGGTGGGTGAGAGAGAGAGGGTGGGTGAGAGAGAGAGGGTGGGTGAGAGAGAGAGGGTGGGTGTGAGAGAGAGGTGGGTGTGAGAGAGAGGGTGGGTGTGAGAGAGAGTGTGAGAGTGAGTGTGAGAGTGAGTGTGAGAGAGAGGGTGGGTGAGAGCAGAGAGGGTGGGTGAGAGCAGAGAGGGTGGGTGAGAGCAGAGAGGGTGGGTGAGAGCAGAGAGGGTGGGTGAGAGCAGAGAGGGTGGGTGAGAGAGAGAGGGTGGGTGAGAGAGAGAGGGTGGGTGAGAGAGAGAGGGTGGGTGAGAGAGAGAGGGTGGGTGAGAGAGAGAGGGTGGGTGTGAGAGTGAGTGTGAGAGTGAGTGTGAGAGAGAGGGTGGGTGTGAGAGAGAGGGTGGGTGTGAGAGAGAGGGTGGGTGTGAGAGAGAGGGTGGGTGTGAGAGAGAGGGTGGGTGTGAGAGAGAGGGTGGGTGTGAGAGAGAGGGTGGGTGTGAGAGTGAGTGTGAGAGTGAGTGTGAGAGTGAGAGTGAGTGTGAGTGTGAGAGTGAGAGTGAGTGTGAGTGTGAGAGTGAGTGTGAGAGTGAGAGTGAGTGTGAGAGTGAGAGTGAGAGTGAGTGTGAGAGAGAGAGAGTGAGAGTGAGAGTGAGTGATGAGAGTGAGTGATGAGAGTGAGTGAGTGTGAGTGAGAGAGAGTGAGTGAGAGAGAGTGAGAGTGAGTGAGAGTGAGTGAGAGTGAGTGAGAGTGAGTGAGAGTGAGTGAGTGTGAGTGAGTGCGAGTGAGTGCGAGTGAGTGCGAGTGAGAGTGTGACTGAGTGAGTGAGTCAAAGAGTGTGAGTGAGTGAGTGAGTCAAAGAGTGTGAGTGAGGAGAGAGTGTGAGTGAGGAGAAAGTGTGAGTGAGGAGAGTGTGAGTGAGTGAATGACAGTGAGTGAGTGAGTGAGTGAGTGAGTGAGTGAGTGAGTGAGTGAGGTGAGTGAGTGAGTGAGTGAGTGAGGGAGTGAGGAGAGTGAGGAGAGTGAGGAGAGTGAGGAGAGTGAGGAGAGTGAGAGAGTGAGAGAGTGAGAGAGTGAGAGAGTGAGTGTGAGAGTGAGAGAGTGAATGAGTAAGAGAGAGAGAGAGTGTGAGTGTGAGAGTGAGTGAGAGTGTGTGAGAGTGAGAGAGTGAGAGAGTGAGTGAGGAGAGTGAGAGAGTGAGTGTGAGAGTGAGAGAGTGAATGAGTAAGAGAGAGAGTGAGAGAGAGTGAGAGAGAGAAAGTGTGAGAGTGAGTGAGAGAGTGAGAGAGTGAGTGAGAGAGTGTGTGAGTGAGTGAGTGAGTGAGTGAGTGAGAGTGAGTGTGAGAGTGTGTGAGTGAGTGAGTGAGAGAGAGTGAGAGAGAGAGAGTGTGAGTGTGAGAGTGAGTGAGAGTGTGTGAGAGAGTGAGAGAGAGAGAGAGAGAGTGAGTGAGAGTGTGTGAAAGTGAGAGAGTGAGGAGAGTGAGGAGAGAGTGTGAGTGAGGAGAGAGTGTGAGTGAGGAGAGAGTGTGAGTGAGGAGAGAGTGTGAGTGAGGAGAGAGTGTGAGTGAGGAGAGAGTGTGAGTGAGGAGAGAGTGTGAGTGAGGAGAGAGTGTGAGTGAGGAGAGAGTGTGAGTGAGGAGAGTGAGTGAGTGAGAGTGAGAGTGAGAGAGAGTGAGTATGAGTGTGAGTGAGTGTGAGTAAGTGTGAGTGTGTGTGTGAGTGAGTCAGTGAAAGAGTGTGTGAGGAGAGTGTGAGTGAAAGAGTGTGTGAGTGAGAGTGAGTGAGTGAGGAGAGAGTGAGTGAGTGAGGAGAGTGAGTGAGTGAGTGAGAGTGAGAGAGTGAGTATGAGTGTGAGTGAGTGTGAGTAAGTGTGAGTGTGTGTGAGTGAGTGAGTCAGTGAAAGAGTGTGTGAGGAGAGTGTGAGTGAAAGAGTGTGTGAGGAGAGTGTGAGTGAGAGTGAGTGTGAGTGAGAGTGAGTGAGAGTGAGTGTGAGAGTGAGTGTGAGAGTGAGTGAGTGAGAGTGAGTGAGTGAGTGAGAGTGAGTGTGAGAGTGAGTGAGAGTGAGTGTGAGAGTGAGTGAGTGAGTGAGAGTGAGTGAGTGAGAGAGTGAGAGTGAGTGTGAGAGTGAGTGTGAGTGTGAGAGTGAGTGTGAGAGTGAGTGTGAGAGTGAGTGTGAGAGTGAGTGTGAGTGAGTGAGAGTGAGAGTGAGTGTGAGAGTGAGTGTGAGAGTGAGTGTGAGAGTGAGTGTGAGAGTGAGTGTGAGAGTGAGAGTGAGTGTGAGTGAGAGAGTGTGAGTGAGTGATGAGAGTGAGTGAGGAGAGTGAGTGAGTGAGTGAGGAGAGTGAGTGAGAGTGTGTGAGTGGAGAGTGTGAGTGAGAGAGTGTGAGTGAGAGAGTGTGAGTGAGTGATGAGAGTGAGTGAGTGATGAGAGTGAGTGAGTGATGAGAGTGAGTGAGTGATGAGAGTGAGTGAGTGAGGAGAGTGAGTGAGTGAGCGTGAGTGAGAGTGAGAGTGAGTGAGAGTGTGAGTGAGTGTGAGTAAGTGTGTGAGTGAGTGTGAGAGTGAGTGAGAGTGTGAGTGAGTGAGTGAGTCCAAGAGTGTGTGTGAGAGTGAGCGTGAGTGTGAGAGTGTGAGTGAGAGAGAGAGAGAGGGCGGGTGAGAGGGAGAGAGGGCGGGTGAGAGAGAGAGAGGGCGGGTGAGAGAGAGAGAGGGTGGGTGAGAGAGAGAGAGGGTGGGTGAGAGAGAGAGAGGGTGGGTGAGAGAGAGAGAGGGTGGGTGAGAGAGAGAGAGGGGGGTGAGAGAGAGAGAGAGGGTGGGTGAGAGAGAGAGAGGGTGGGTGAGAGAGAGAGAGGGTGGGTGAGAGAGAGAGAGGGTGGGTGAGAGAGAGAGAGGGTGGGTGAGAGAGAGAGGGTGGGTGAGAGAGAGAGGGTGGGAGAGAGAGAGAGGGTGGGAGAGAGAGAGAGGGTGGGTGAGAGCAGAGAGGGTGGGTGAGAGCAGAGAGGGTGGGTGAGAGCAGAGAGGATGGGTGAGAGCAGAGAGGATGGGTGAGAGCAGAGAGGATGGGTGAGAGCAGAGAGGGTGGGTGAGAGCAGAGAGGGTGGGTGAGAGCAGAGAGGGTGGGTGAGAGCAGAGAGGGTGGGTGAGAGAGAGAGGGTGGGTGAGAGAGAGAGGGTGGGTGAGAGAGAGAGGGTGGGTGAGAGAGAGAGGGTGGGTGTGAGAGAGAGGGTGGGTGTGAGAGAGAGGGGTGGTGTGAGAGTGAGTGTGAGAGTGAGTGTGAGAGTGAGTGTGAGAGAGAGGGTGGGTGAGAGCAGAGAGGGTGGGTGAGAGCAGAGAGGGTGGGTGAGAGCAGAGAGGGTGGGTGAGAGAGAGAGGGTGGGTGAGAGAGAGAGGGTGGGTGAGAGAGAGAGAGGGTGGGTGAGAGAGAGAGGGTGGGTGTGAGAGTGAGTGTGAGAGTGAGTGTGAGAGTGAGTGTGAGAGAGAGGGTGGGTGTGAGAGAGAGGGTGGGTGTGAGAGAGAGGGTGGGTGTGAGAGAGAGGGTGGGTGTGAGAGTGAGTGTGAGAGTGAGTGTGAGAGTGAGTGTGAGAGTGAGTGTGAGAGTGAGTGTGAGAGTGAGTGTGAGAGTGAGAGTGAGTGTGAGAGAGAGAGAGTGAGAGTGAGAGTGAGTGATGAGAGTGAGTGATGAGAGTGAGTGAGTGTGAGTGAGAGAGAGTGAGTGAGAGTGAGTGAGAGTGAGTGAGTGTGAGTGAGTGCGAGTGAGTGCGAGTGAGAGTGTGACTGAGTGAGTGAGTCAAAGAGTGTGAGTGAGTGAGTGAGTCAAAGAGTGTGAGTGAGGAGAGAGTGTGAGTGAGGAGAAAGTGTGAGTGAGGAGAGTGTGAGTGAGTGAATGACAGTGAATGACAGTGAGTGAGAGTGAGTGAGTGAGTGAGTGAGTGAGTGAGGGAGTGAGGAGAGTGAGGAGAGTGAGAGAGTGAGTGTGAGAGTGAGAGAGTGAATGAGTAAGAGAGAGAGAGTGTGAGTGTGAGAGTGAGTGAGAGTGTGTGAGAGTGAGAGAGTGAGAGAGTGAGTGAGGAGAGTGAGAGAGTGAGTGTGAGAGTGAGAGAGTGAATGAGTAAGAGAGAGAGAGAGAGAGAGTGAGAGAGAGAAAGTGTGAGTGTGAGAGTGAGTGAGAGAGTGAGAGAGTGAGTGAGAGAGTGTGTGAGTGAGTGAGTGAGTGAGTGAGAGTGAGTGTGAGAGTGTGTGAGTGAGTGAGAGTGAGTGAGAGTGAGTGAGTGTGAGTGAGTGCGAGTGAGTGCGAGTGAGTGCGAGTGAGTGCGAGTGAGAGTGTGACTGAGTGAGTGAGTCAAAGAGTGTGAGTGAGTGAGTGAGTCAAAGAGTGTGAGTGAGGAGAGAGTGTGAGTGAGGAGAAAGTGTGAGTGAGGAGAGTGTGAGTGAGTGAATGACAGTGAATGACAGTGAGTGAGAGTGAGTGAGTGAGTGAGTGAGTGAGTGAGGGAGTGAGGAGAGTGAGGAGAGTGAGGAGAGTGAGGAGAGTGAGAGAGTGAGTGTGAGAGTGAGAGAGTGAATGAGTAAGAGAGAGAGAGAGTGTGAGTGTGAGAGTGAGTGAGAGTGTGTGAGAGTGAGAGAGTGAGAGAGTGAGTGAGGAGAGTGAGAGAGTGAGTGTGAGAGTGAGAGAGTGAATGAGTAAGAGAGAGAGTGAGAGAGAGTGAGAGAGAGAAAGTGTGAGTGTGAGAGTGAGTGAGAGAGTGAGAGAGTGAGTGAGAGAGTGTGTGAGTGAGTGAGTGAGTGAGTGAGAGTGAGTGTGAGAGTGTGTGAGTGAGTGAGAGAGAGTGAGAGAGAGAGAGTGTGAGTGTGAGAGTGAGTGAGAGTGTGTGAGAGAGTGAGAGAGTGAGAGAGAGAGAGAGAGAGTGAGTGAGAGTGTGTGAAAGTGAGAGAGTGAGGAGAGTGAGGAGA